>NW_026908904.1:0-27237 GCF_958449725.1 Rosa rugosa | reverse complement strand
CTCTGTGACAGTGAAATTCCCTTCTTAGACCTCGCAACTTCAATACCCAGAAAATACTTCAGTTGCCCCAGATCCTTCATTTCAAACTCCTTTGACAGATACTTTTGTAACTCATTCATCTCTTTCGGATCATCCCCTGTAACAATCATGTCATCAACATACACAATAAGAGCTGTAATCTTACCATTCTTGCGCTTGATAAACAAGGTATGGTCAGAATTACTCTGTCTCTACCCAAAGGCTCTCATGGACTTTGAAAATCTCCCAAACCAGGCTCTTGGAGATTGCTTCAGGCCATACAAAGACTTCTTCAATTTACACACCTTGCCAACTTCACTTGGGTAATTCTTAACACCTGGGGGCACATCCATGTACACTTCTTCCTCCAAATTCCCATTAAGAAACGCATTCTTCACATCAAACTGGTGCAAGGGCCAATCTTTGTTTGCTGCAAGTGAGATTAGAATCCGAACAGTATTGATCTTTGCCACAGGTGCAAAAGTCTCCTCATAATCAATCCCATAACGTTGTGTGTATCCTTTGGCAACCAACCTCGCCTTGTATCTATTAATAGTTCCATCTGCATTAAGCTTCACAGTAAATACCCAACGACACCCTACAGTCTTCTTTCCAACCGGCATAGGTACTAGCTCCCATGTTGCATTCTTTTGAAGAGCTTCCAATTCTTCATTCATCGCCTTTGTCCATTTTGGATCCGTCAATGCATCCTGCACGTTACTAGGAATAGATACAGTCAATAACAAGTGCATGTGACCCAGAAATCCTATGGTTAGACATAAAATTAGCTATAGGGTATTTAGCTTTGGCTTTGATATCTGGTTCATATTGTTTCTTAGGAATTCCCTTGGTAACCCTTTGTGATTTCCTAGGTTCGACACTTTCTAACCCAGAAGATTCATTAAAGTTTAGGGGTACCTGAGAAGGATCATTCTGACCGGGATCTTCAGTTGGTGATGCAGAAGGGGGAATATCTTGTGTGTGAGCTTCAGATACGTCTTGATTTTGATTCAAACTATCCAGAAAAGTCGTCTCTTCTGTCTCGGAATTCACAACACTCTGTTCGGCAGTTACATTTTCTGTTTCGGAATTCACAACACTCTGTTCGGCAGTCGCATTTTCTGTTTCGGAATTCGCAACACTTCGTTCGGCAGTCGCATTGTCTATTTCGGAATTCACAATGCTCTGTTCGGCAACTGCATTTTCTGTTTCCAAATTTCTACCCTCAAATGTATCCTCCAAATTTTCCAAGTCTTCAAAGACATCAAAATCAATAATAGAACGAGGATTCCCTTCACAACCTCTCTCCCCCTGAAGGGAAGACTGAGAAGCTCCCCCTGAGTAATAAAGCTCGGAACAAGTGAACACGCATCCGGGACATTGCTGAAGTTTCTTGAACGACAGCTGCAACATTATCATGTTGAGAGGCCACCCTTTGATCAATCTCCTGGAACATTGCCACTAACTCATTGTAGTAGGTCGGAATGGGCCTTCCATTCTGCTTTGCTTCAAAACACTTTTTATTCAACTCAAAGATTCGGGTTTCATCAGAATCATCATAAAAAGTTTTCTCTACAGCTTCCCAAATATCTTTCGCAGTAGGAAGACGAATATACCGGTTCATGAGAGAGGATTCCATGGAGTCAATTAGCCAACTTTTCACCTTTTCATTGTCCGTGGCCCAAGCTTCATACTCTGCAGAATTCATGGCGGGTTCAGCCTTTACTCCGGTCAGATAACCAACCTTCCCTCGTGCTCCAATGCGCATTCGCATAAGAGGAGCCCATATGGTGTAGTTGGATTCATTCAAGACAACACTTGTGGGGAAAGCAGAGTTGTCTTGTTGGGTGGTGTAGTGGTGATGGATGATCGGTGAGGATGACACCATTGTCTTCTCGGGATTTGACTGTTCGCCTTCAATCACTACTACAAACATAGGCTTTAATGACAATTTTTTTATGGCATTTTAGCAAAAACGTCATAAAAAAGTATTTTAATGACGTTTTCAGGTTAAAACGCCATGAATAATTTGGTAGTGAAAAATTAATGACACTTTTCAAACGCCATAAAAAATTTTAAATACCATGACGTTTTATAAACGCCATAAAAAAAAAATAGACGGCGCATAATTATAGGCGAAATCCATGGCGTTTGTAAACGTCATATTTAAGAAACTTTAATTTTTTCAATTTGCCCGCCCGCGCATAGCCTATTTTTCTGTTCAGTTTCACACAATTAACTTTAATTTTCTTTTTCTTCTATTTTCTTCTCGTTCTCTCTCTCTCTCTCTCCCTCTATCCCTTTTCTTCTCGATCTGAAGCAAGAAGCAGAAACAACTGGATTTTCAACCTCGGTCTTTTCCATTCACTTTATCGTCTCAATCTATCGTCTCTTTCTTCCTAAACATGCTACGGCAAGGCCGATCCCCATATCAAGTCAACGTTCTTTTGCAACAAGAAGAAGAAGAGGCTGAGTTGCTCTCTATCGAAATTTCACAGGTTAAGTCTGAAATTTCTCTTGGGTTTTACTCAAATGGAGTATTTTCTGTGATTTAGTCTATTTGATTGAAGATTTCTTTACATATTCTACTTTGCATTAGGGTTTTGGATTTGTGGTCGGTCTTGTAATTGGGCAAGATTGGGTATTCTTACTCGTTTGGTCTTTTCTCATATTGCCATCTTGCATCCTTTCAAAAGATGATTTGGGTTTCGGTGAGCCTTGAAATTGGGGACAATATTAATCAGACCTCGTAGCTAGTTGTATTGATAACTACTCGCAGTGTTCATGAAAGTATTGTTGGGAGAATGTTATAAAAGTTTATCTAATAGCATCACTATAGTATCAGTGCTTATTGTCATTTAGTGTTCAGTGAATGGCTAAAGGATAGGATGATATTCAACTTGATTGAATTTACATGAGAAAGATAAGATAGGTGTTATTGTGGCAAGTAAGTCTAACATTATTGAATTTTACTCATTGATTTGATAATGCTGTGTGCTTATAGGTATCAAAGAGCCAAACCCATAATTATGTTGTATATGACAAAGAAAGCTAACGCTTTTTGGGTTACACAGCGCATGACTGTGCTAGCAGCTTTCAAGCTTTTTACAGGTATAAACTTGTTAATATCTGTCTAAATTTGGTTAAAAAATTTATCTTTTATTAGATAGTTGATATAGAAGGTCTACATTTGATCACAAAGTTAGGATCTCTGTATTGCATAAATAAGTAGAAATTCCTCAAATGCAATGAAAATCATTGTCCTTTTCTGGTTGGATTTTCATTTAATAAATGTTTTTAGTATATAGAATTAGAAATTGGTTTTAAATTTAACAGTTTTTTCATCATGCTAATGGGTCTGGTTTTTGGGTGCTGCAAACTATGTCTTGGCTGCCCCCCTAGAGGTACATGAATGTATAACGCTTCTTGGCTGCCCAACTGCATCTGATCTTTTACCCAAAAAATAATACTTGTGATTTGAACCATAAAAAGGAAGTCATTCTATCTTTTGCTCTGCCTCTGAATGCTGGCTCTATTGCTGACTGTCTTCAATGAATCGCTTGCAATAACAGAAACACAAGCACATGGGGCTGAAAGCTGTCATTGGATTTGGCTATATTTCCTATAAAATTTTTGATTGTAAGCATCCTTCTATAGACTTGCTATAGATATTCAACATGAAAAAGGGCAATGCCCATCCCTCATGGACTTCTACGTACGGCAAATACGTGAGGTAATTGTTTTTCTGAATGTTTCTTAGGATAGAGACTAAGATTTGTATATCTTAGCTCATGCCAATCGCTTATTTGATTTCCTTTTTTTTTTTTGAACCAAATCAATCATTTCATTCAACTCAAGCCAGAATGGCACGGATACATACATTCCCTTGCCATCTTTAGACAAGTTTAGGACGTGGTATGCTAGCACCACTCATTAGACAACCAGTGCTCACTTATTCAAAAAAGCGAGCCTAATAACTATGAAAAGCAATACATAGCAATAAGGCAAAGTTTAGAAATAAAAACAAAAATTAAATTTTCTCCTTGCCCTTAACAGTTGGGCTAGGAGGTTTGGAGAGATAAGCAAAACAAGTCTCTTGCGCATCCGCAACCTTCTTTGACTTTGGAGGATTTTTATTCTTTGCTCCCAGAGGCCTTCCTCTTTTCTTCTTTGTGCCAGAGCTTGTTGGCATCACATCTTTAGGCACTAAAATATTCCCAGGAGCTTCAACCATACCCAAAGATCTGGCAGAGAACTTACTTGTAAACATAGGCAATTTTTGTTTCTTTGCCTGGATATCTGGCAGCAACGGTTTGAATAATTCTGGTAGTAGAATCTTTAGTTTTTGGGGAGACTTTGAAGGAGAGGGGGGGAGGTGACGCTTGTCACCCCTACTCTCCTTGTTCTCTGCTTCAACCGGTACAGCTGGTTCTGCATCCTTAGAGGCCTTCGGGCTATTTCTTGTAGACCCTGCCTGCTTATCAAATTTCATGCCTTCACCTGGAGAGATAAGTTCAGAAGATGAGACCTCCATGTCCGGAGCTGCAATTACTGCCAACGCTAAAGGTTGGTGCACCTCCTTCTCCATTTTTGTGGCACTGAGGACTCTGTCACGCAGTATGATAGGTTTGCGTGCTTTAGAAGCTTCCTTGGGCTATAATAAGGACTTGTAGATAGATGGCAAAATAGGTGTTTGCACACCCTGAAAACGAAAGGTTCCATCTACAAAAGTGTTAGCCGCAAACCCTAGAGAAGGACCAACCAAATCCTTCTTCTGTTCTCCAGTGCTCCGTCTTATACCTGTTGTGGCATGGCTACCAAGCAAAGGGCAATAGTCTCCCTCATGATAAATCAAATTGCAATGATCACACTTGCCTACCAGGTTTTCAAAAAAATATGAAATTTCAACCTCAACTCCAGGTGCCAGTTTTAGGGTTTTCTTGAGGAAAAAGGGTTTCGAAATATCATGTGCCACATGAACCCTAACCTTACCCGTATTTGCCAAGAGTTTATCATCCAACTCAAGATACTTACCAGCCACAGAAGCGATACCTCTGATCATGTCAGGCTCCTCAAACAATGGCGGAATATTACTAAGTCGAACCCAGAAGAAGAGGACAGTCAGATCAACCTCTTCAATAGCCTTGATGCCATCATACTCCTGAAGCACAACCAGAGCCTGGTTAAAACGCCATGGTCCACCCTTTAAAACCTTGCTACGATCCTTGCGCAAATCAAATTCCAGGACAAAACGGTTTGGAGCCCGCTCTTGAACCTTGAAACCTTTGTCAAGGACCCATACTCGCAGGAAAAAACGTTTCAAATCATTCAAAGCAGCCAGTTTCTTCACTAGAGGACGTGCCAACAGAAAAGATTGCTTGGCACGTCGCTGGAGTCCATTCGAGGCTCTTGAGACATCTACGACATCACTGCTAGCAAGCGCAAGTGATGCAGCAAAGGACGAGGTTACATCATCAATGTTGGACATGTTGCTGGGTTTGGGATCAACAGAATAGCGACGGAGGTCGCTTTGGTTGTTTGGTTTGGTGGCGGCACACATAGCGCTGCCCTAGCTTTTTCAATTTGATCTGTAGAGTTTATAATTAGGCTTTGGTAAAGCCCGATACTTTCACTTTGTACTGTCTTAATGATTAGAAAACCATGAATGAAAAAAGAAAAAAAGGAAACAAAAAAAAAAACGGTTTATTTGACCGAGTTGTGGATGCTCACACAATATGTCAAATAAAACTGAAAATGGTGATATGAGAGAGTTCAAGTACATGACATCTAAAGAGAGTTCAAGAAACAATTTCTCTTCTCCACGCAGAAGTTTATATAAAGAGCAAAGTGAGTACGAAGGTTGGAAGTTCTGATCGTCATTCGTTTGGTCTCATATGAACTGTTGTCGGTCCCAGCAGCAGATTTTGATTTCGTGTTTTTTTTTTTTTTTTTTTATCAAATCAAACAACTCATATAGAGTAACTAGCCTATTGTGAGTCAAACTTACAACCTCCCCACTTACAAAAGAAAAATTTATGCCACTACACCAAATGGTACTGGATATTTTGATTTTGTTTGTGGTCCTAATTATGGAGTACATTGATCCCGATTCGGATAATGTCAAAGCCAGTGGGTGATACCATAACAGTTACAAGTCATAACAGCATAATGAGTAGAAGGTTTTGCATGGTGGCCATTGCTATCCACACCCATTGTGAAAGAAAAGTAACCAAGTCCCTTTGCATTCCTTTTTAAAGGAGGAATCTCCTTGTTTCTGTTGGTTTCTCCGGTGTAGCCTGATAGAATGCAGTAGCCGTTGACGGACAAGAAGATGAATTCGGGACCTTGTCAAAGGAAATACACAACGTCAGAGGTACAGACCGAGTTGGTCGGTTTATCCATCTCCGATGCTTAAGTAAGGCTATGTATGTAATTTGATAGAGTAACAGTAAAAGATTTAGAAGTTATTACCTTTGTGAAGGTGGTTGAGCTTTATTTATATACTCCCAGCAAGGGAAGGGTTTTTCCACATCTTCGATGTGGGATGCGATTCCCCTATTTGATAGGTTCTGGGGATGGTTCTGATGCATACTTTGGGGAGCCCTACCGGGCTGAGTGTTGCTCTGAATCACTCAAGGTGCCGCCCTTTGTGGAGACCACCTGGCTAGGTATTGGTCCGACCCCTGAACCTGGCATTTGGGTAATCCTACGGGGTCTGGTACTAGTATGAAGACTATGTGACAGTCCAAAGTATGTGCTGGTATGTACACTCCTTATTAAGACATTCATGAGTTCATGAGTAACAATGAATGATGAGACTGAGAATGAAGGTGTCAGGATGTAACTATAAATGATGAGATTGAGAATGAAGGCTTGATATAGTTGCAAGTGTTTTGTAGGATAAAATGAAAATTAAGTATTATCTCCAATGGTAATTTTGTATTAGAGTATATGTCACGCCCCGAATTTTGAATAATAAGTTCAAATCCGAAACATGAATTAAACCACTTAATCAAATAAACGTTCTGAATTTTTTTCTCAAAACAACCTCACCACACGATACACAAACTTCAAATCTCGAACCTCGAGTTCATTATTACAATTCACTCTCACAAGAAATATTGTAAAGCTCTAAATGAGCATAACACACCTCACCGGCTCACAAAGCAATTCAGATTGACACAATTGCAGCTACTCTACGCAGCTCGATCTCCGTCCTGATTCTCTTGACCTGTAGGATTACCCGCTACACAATTTGAATAGTGTACCGGGATTGCAACAACACAAACCCGGTAAGCTTTTGACAGCCCGTATGAGTAAACAAGGAATTGCACGACTTTAAAGAACAAATCAATTTAAGTGATTCTTAGTATAAAAATTGAAGTGCACAACGTCACTTCAAACATCAATCAACTCACATCTCACCATGACCATCCAAACAACTAAACTTTCCCTTTCCAATATATACTCAAGGGTATATGATAGTTATAGAAACCCCTCCACGCAGCATGTCATACTCAAAGACACATAAAAACTTGAGGTTATCCCTCAAACAGTATGATGGCAGACAGACTAGAGCTCTAACTGAATCGTAACCTGTCACCTTGGCCAAGGTTCAATCTTACGATAATACGTGTCATAATCATCGACACACGATGAAGACACCTGCCACTATCATCGACGCACGATGAAAACACTTGCCACAATCATCGACCCACGATGAAAATACTTGGCACTTTCATCGACACACGATGAGAACACTTGCCACAATCATCGACACACGATGAAAATACTTGGCACTTTCATCGACACACGATGAGAACACTTGCCACAATCATTGACACACGATGAAAATACTGGGCACTTTCATCGACACACGATGAGAACACTTGCCACAATCATCGACACACGATGAGAATACTTGACACCATCATCGACACACGATGAGAACACTTGACACTAACATATAATTCGTCTACACATTTCAACTATCGCACTTTACTCAACTACTCTTTATCACGAACAACTCAATACATCACACAATGTCATAACTTTCAATATATATTTCACGTAAATATATATATATATATACGTAATCACCTACACAAGAGTGACTACTAATACCATCTATAGTTCACATGCAATAAAAACAAGAAATTCATTTTTATACTTAAATTCATTTTCCTTACCTGTGAGTAGTAGCCTTATGAACCGTAGTCGATCAAGTTCATATTATTTCAAAACAAATCTTTATTTTCTTAAAACAATTTTCCACACCTTTATAATTCAATATAAATCACTAAATTTCGGTTCATGAAGGAACCATGTGCGATTTTACTCACCTCGATATTCCCGCTGCGTCTTCAATTCAACACAATACACACCAAAACCGCTCACCCAAGGAAGACCGTCAATCACCTAATCAAACATGACCTTAACTTAGCCAACAACTCAAAAACATACTCAAACAACAATCCAACGGTCGGATCAAAATTAAATGATGATCCAACGGTCGGATCCTCACGGATCGCCTTTAGGATCACCCTCCAAAAATCATCACGAAGATCCAACGGTCGGATCTTCCTGAATCGTCCTTACTAACATCTTCACAAATTTATACGAAAATCCGACGGACGGATTCTCACGAATCGCCTCCCTAATCACTGTTTTGCATTTATACGAAGATCCAACGGTCGGATCTTCGCCCATGACCACACAAAGCCACTGGAACAGTCATAAGATCATCATATCAAAACTACAAGTCCATCTGACGGTCCTAACTTCACAGATCACAAATCTAACGATCGAAATCGATCGAAACTTAAAAATTCATAACTTAATCATACGATATCCAAAAATTGCGTATAATATATCGAAATGATCGTATTGAAATATAGAATCTAAAAATGCACAGAAACTATATTTTTGACCCCCGGAGGTGGCCGGAAAAGGGACGCCGGAGTTAGGGCAGAGCCGCCGCCGACCACCGCCAATGGTGTCGGGGCCGGGCTGCTCCTCTTCCTCTCATCATGCTTAACAACTTTCATAACTATCATGTAAGCTGAAAATGACCGGAAGTGGTTGAAATTACCTAAAACAGTCGAGGTGGCCGGAAAATTTCCAGAATCCGGCGAAATTTGCAGAATCCGGCAAGGCTTGATTTCGACGTCAAAACTTCAATTTCAGGCTTCGATCCCTTCTAGAGAGTTGTTAAGAACATCAAGGAGAACTCACTGGTTCAAGAATCAATCAAAACGATGCACTACAGCTCGAGATATACCGATCGAAAGATTTTCGTTTCGGATTGAAAACTTACCGAGCTCCGACGAACGTGAAACCGGTCACTCTAGGTGCAATCCTCCTAGTATGATGATCAGCAGGTTGAGGGGAGTTCATGGAGCCAAGGATCGGAAGTTTTGGTGGCCGGAGCTAGGAGAAAACCGGCGTTGACCAAAATCGAGCTTAAATCGAAACCGGGCCGCCGCCGCCGCTAGGGGCCGTGCCGCCGTGCAAGGCTGCCACAGACAGGTGCGCAAGGACCATACGAAGCCAATGGAAGAAGTTTGGTGAGGATCGGTGGCCGGAGGAGGAAGAAATAGCCGGAAGAAAATCGAAGGCGATTTCCGGTCGGGGGAGGGGCTGCAGCTCCGAGCTTCCATTTTTGGAAATTCTGAAAATATTTTCGGAAATTTCCGAAAATGGAAGCTTTATACTAATTTGGAAACATTTTCAAAAAATCATAACTAATTCATACGAACTTCGATTTTTGCGTTCCGCATATGCACGCGATCGTGTCGGCGAGCTCTACAACTTTCATGAATGAAGTTTTCCCAAATTTTGAACGTATAAAAAGTCGACTTTCGCGAGCCCCTAAATAACGTTCGTTTTCGAAAATTAATCGTTCGAACTAATTCCACAACTTCTCCGAGCCTCGTACTCGCTCCCACTATCGTGAAATCATTTCTAAAAAATCCACGGAATTTAATTTGGATTTTTCGGGGTATTACAGGCTCTAATTAACTCCTATTAATACCAGCGTACTAAAGCTAAGATAGCATTGGTCTCAATCGTATGCATTGCAGATTTGTAGTTGCAGGTCCATCTCTGTCACTTTTTTTTTGTATGTTTGTTAATTGTACTTCTTATCCGGTCAGGTAGGATCCTATGTATATTTGAAAAACATTGTTGTTATTGAGATACTTGTTCTTCAGACTATATAGATATACCGCTATACACACACACACACACATAATAATAATATATAATCTCAAAAGAAACACTATTTAAATTGTGATAATCAGTAAAAACAGGTTATTTTTTATTTTGTTTTTTGAACAATTTGAAAGGTAGAATGTGTAGTACTTTTTAGTATTATTCCTGTCATCTTCAGCTTTGAAAAGTATATATACTACCAGATCTGTGTGTCCTTATACTTTTTCCATGAAACTCTAGAGCTTGTTGTCTGCACCGTGGATATATATCGACTAGATTTTGAATAAGATTTCCACCATATACATGTTCTAAATGAGAACTATCTAGCGCTTTCTCTTAGCCAAAATCTGTGAACAGCTCGTCTGTGCTCATTTAGTACACGTATGAAACAATTTTCGAAGAGCACGTACTCAAGAAGGGGCATATGACAGTGTCATATATTTGGATTTTTTTTATCTTCGCAGAGTATCAGGATCAAAATGCGTTTGAGAAAACCAATCAAGCTAGAGAAGGGGACAATCACTCTTGCTTTTCCATTCAAGGAAGGCATTATGATTGGGGTTGATTCTAGAATCACGCGGAAACAAACTATAGGTAAGTAAACTCAAAAAAATTTCTTTGTTTTCAAGTATACTCACCATAAGTTTGCACTTGTATACTTAAAATCCTATCTCATTATATTTCTTATTTTCAGTTTCAGACAAGAAGCAGAAGTTTTTTGAAATATCATCTAACATATTTTGTACAATGATGGGGAGAGTTCATGTCTTGGAAAACATGGCCCTATATGTGCAGCAAAAGGTAAAGGCACTTATGATTGTCCAGCTCTAGAATTTGACTTAAATTTTGAACAAAAACAAACCAAGTACTGGCTTGATACAATACAGGTAAAGAGCGAAGAACGTCTTCGCTGTGCACCTGCAACAGTTTCATATGCAGCAGAAAAGGCGCTTGAACATTTAGAGTACGAATTCAGTGACTGTGAATATATGGAGGATGAAGAGGAATTAATATTTGGCACTATCATCGCTGGATGGCAAAAAACAACGGTAACCAACTGAATTAAGAGTCTCAGTTTGTTCATTAATTTGTAATTGTCACGCCCCGAATTTTGAATAACAAATTCAAATCCGAAACATGAATAATAATTATTACAATAACGTTCTGAATTTTTTTTTTTTTCAAAACAAACACACCTCACACCACCCAATATTACATAACCAAATCCTCAAGGAGTTTATTGATTTCAGCACACTCTCTCCAAATATAAATGTAGCTCAATGAGCATAACACACCTCACAAAAGAAAGTCAGATTCACACAAATGCAGCTACTCTACGCAGCTCGATCACCTTCCTGATTTTCCTGACCTGTAGGATTACCCGCTACACCGTTTGAATAGTGTACCGGGATTGCAACAATACAAACCCGGTAAGCTTTTTGCAAAGCTCGTATGAGTAAATGAAAGGATTGCACGATTTAAAGTAACCAAATCAACTCAAGCATAAATTCAACTCAAGTATTTTCTTTGCATCATAATTGAAGTGTACAACGTCACTTCAAGCATCAATAAACTCACATCTCACAATGACTACTCAAAAACAAACAACTTCTTACTCAATATATACTCACAGGCTTATGATTTATTTATATAAATCATCCCATGCAATATATTATACTTACAGGCTTATGATTAATTATATTAATCACTCCATTCAGTATATCATACTTACAGGCTTATGATTAATTATATTAATCACCCCATTCAATATGTCATACCCAAGGGCATATGATAACTCGTTTATCCCCCAAGCAGTATGATGTACTCAAGGGCATACGATAACTCAAGGTTATCCCCCTAGCAGTATAGTGTACTCAAGGGCATACGATAACTCAAGGTTATCCCCCAAGCAGTACAAAGGCAGACAGACTAAAGCTCTAACTGAATCGTAGAGTGTCACCTTGGCCAAGGTTCACCCTTACGAAAATATTTGCCTCAAATCACTTGACTCCTCATTTAACTCATCTCAACGACTCAACTATAGCACTTTACTCAATTTCTCTTTATCACACTCAACTCAACCTATAAGATAAATTATATCTTCTAGAGAGTAATGCTCGAATTGTAAATCAATCGCATCAATTCCACACTTCACCAAATACCACACATCCAATATATATTCCACGTAAATATATATATACGTAGTCACCCACACAAGAATGACCACTAATACCAACTATAGTTCACATGCATTAAAATCAGGAAATTCATTTTTATAGTTTAAATACATTTTACTTACCTATGGACCGTAGTTGAGCAAGTCCATATAATTTAAAACAAATATTTATTTTCATAAAACAATTTCCCAATTAAATAAAATCACCGAATTTCGGTTCGTGAATGAACCATGTGCGATTTACTCACCTTGATATTCCTGCTGCGTCTTCAATTCAACACAATACACACCAAAACCGCTCACCCAAGGGAGACCGTCAATCACCTAATCACACATGACCTTAACTTAGCCAATAACTCAAAAACATATTCAAACGACAATCCAACGGTCGGATCGAAATTAAATGATGATCCAACGGTCGGATCCTCACGGATCACCCTCCAAAAATCATCACGAAGATCCAACGGTCGGATCTTCCTGAATCGTCCTTACTAACATCTTCACAAATTTATACGAAAATCCGACGGACGGATTCTCACGAATCGCCTCCTTAATCACTGTTTTGCATTTATACGAAGATCCAACGGTCGGATCTTCGCCCATGACCACACAAAGCCACTGGAACAGTCATAAGATCATCATATCAAAACTACAAGTCCATCTGACGGTCCTAACTTCACAGATCACAAATCTAACGATCGAAATCGATCGAAACTTAAAAATTCATAACTTAATCATACGATATCCAAAAATTGCGTATAATATATCGAAATGATCGTATTGAAATATAGAATCTAAAAATGCACAGAAACTATATTTTTGACCCCCGGAGGTGGCCGGAAAAGGGACGCCGGAGTTAGGGCAGAGCCGCCGCCGACCACCGCCAATGGTGTCGGGGCCGGGCTGCTCCTCTTCCTCTCATCATGCTTAACAACTTTCATAACTATCATGTAAGCTGAAAATGACCGGAAGTGGTTGAAATTACCTAAAACAGTCGAGGTGGCCGGAAAATTTCCAGAATCCGGCGAAATTTGCAGAATCCGGCAAGGCTTGATTTCGACGTCAAAACTTCAATTTCAGGCTTCGATCCCTTCTAGAGAGTTGTTAAGAACATCAAGGAGAACTCACTGGTTCAAGAATCAATCAAAACGATGCACTACAGCTCGAGATATACCGATCGAAAGATTTTCGTTTCGGATTGAAAACTTACCGAGCTCCGACGAACGTGAAACCGGTCACTCTAGGTGCAATCCTCCTAGTATGATGATCAGCAGGTTGAGGGGAGTTCATGGAGCCAAGGATCGGAAGTTTTGGTGGCCGGAGCTAGGAGAAAACCGGCGTTGACCAAAATCGAGCTTAAATCGAAACCGGGCCGCCGCCGCCGCTAGGGGCCGTGCCGCCGTGCAAGGCTGCCACAGACAGGTGCGCAAGGACCATACGAAGCCAATGGAAGAAGTTTGGTGAGGATCGGTGGCCGGAGGAGGAAGAAATAGCCGGAAGAAAATCGAAGGCGATTTCCGGTCGGGGGAGGGGCTGCAGCTCCGAGCTTCCATTTTTGGAAATTCTGAAAATATTTTCGGAAATTTCCGAAAATGGAAGCTTTATACTAATTTGGAAACATTTTCAAAAAATCATAACTAATTCATACGAACTTCGATTTTTGCGTTCCGCATATGCACGCGATCGTGTCGGCGAGCTCTACAACTTTCATGAATGAAGTTTTCCCAAATTTTGAACGTATAAAAAGTCGACTTTCGCGAGCCCCTAAATAACGTTCGTTTTCGAATAAAACTTGTTTGAACTAATTCCACAACTTCTCCGAGCCTCGTACTCGCTCCCACTATCGTGAAATCATTTCTAAAAAATCCACGGAATTTAATTTGGATTTTTCGGGGTATTACAGTAATGATTTACCTTTTAGCCTTTTTTGGTGCAGGGTTTTGAACTTTATAGTGTTAACCTGGATGGCAACAGGGCTTGGAAGACAGACTGTAAAAGTTTAAGTTCAACAATACTAGGATCTGGTGCTAAATATGCTGGGCGTGTTATGGACTCAGTGTAAGTTTTTCTTCAAATGTACGCACACAAACACTTCAGTTTCACTGGTTAGCCGGCCTATGCATATAAGAATAGCAATTGCCTGCGATAATGAAGTTCGATCGATTCTACTAACGTGGGCTGCTTTTATATGCTAGTAACAACTTCTACGACATGTCTAGTGAAGGTGCTGCCGACTTTGCCCTAAAAGCACTTTTTATGTCAACCTTTTATGATAAGTGGTGTGGAGGGACTCTACATGGTAACAGATCTAGCCTGTATCTTCTCTTTAAATCGGATAAACATATGAATTCACCCCTCACATTTTTTCACCATCTTTTTCTTGGTTTTGTGTTTCCATCCAGTTTATCATGTGCATGAAAATGGATATCAAGAGAAACGCAGCCTCGATGCTTTAGAAGTCTACTCGCGATATTACAACATTTACGACCTTTACACATATGAACCAATGACGTTTTTGTTGCTGTATTCTACAGATTACCAACCCATTGCTGGCGATGATCTCATAAACCTCGGGTAAATATAAATCATAATCTTTCTTCCCACCGTTTAGACTTGTTAATTCATTGAATATCATCCTCATTTTTAATTTTAACAGATCAGATGAAGGGCTAGTGGCAGCTCATCTTGTAGCAAAGAAGCGAGACTTTAACATCCACCGCCTCGTGTTCAACTCTGAGAATGAGGCTTCAACAGCATACGAAGCTATTGCTAAAGTTGAGCCTAGAGGTGCATCTAGGTTCCCGCGTCTGCAAAATTTTCGTCTTTGTGAATTAAAAATAAAGAGTAAAAGAGTTCCAGTATATGTCCAAAAAAGCTCAAGCGAATTGTTGCAAAGCATATGCGAATTGCCTCCAGCTCCAGAGACCAACCAATGTTGGCTGCCACGCATAATCAGATTGCCTTCATGTTTCGGGTGTGCATGAGATACATTAGCTATCTACCATATTTGAATAGCCACCTGCCCACTTAATTTCTGATATCCATCCTCGATCAAAGATGGATATCAGGAGGTGCGCAAGTGGCTATTAAAAAAGCAGTACTGTTGGAATGATATTTGTGTAACATGGTCAAAATTAATTTAAAATCTTAGATTTCAAATTTTGTCCGAGTTGTGCATGCTAAATTGCTAATTAAAATTTCAGGCATTACTTAATCTCGACAACAAAACCATTCGAGTCTCATAGCCGTTCACACTCTAAGCTTCTCTTAACTCAGTACTATTTGGTCGTACCATTTGGTCTAGTCTCGTTAGTCTCTCATTTGTAAGTACGTAAAAGGTGATGAGTCGAACTCATGAATAAGTAGTTATTATGATTCTCAGTTATTAATGTGAGAAAGAACAAAAGAATATATATCGAACATTATTTTTTTCTTTCCTTTTTTTTGTTAGTTTCGAGTTTTTGGCTCCGTTTAGGGTTACTTCACTTGCCCAGCATTCCAATATTTCATGTTCTTAAAGAGTAGAGACCGCTCACTCCCTCACTCCTCCATTTTCCCTGAAACAAACCGCTGTAATCCCCAAAACCAAGCCATTCAGAAACCCTCAAACCAAAGCAATGGCCGAATCCGGCCGATGCCGAAGGCGAAACTGGACGGAACTCCCCGACGAGTTAACGGCGGCGATTCTTTCACGGCTGGGAGCGGTGGAGATCCTGGAGAGCGCTCAGAAAGTTTGCATGAAGTGGCGCAAAATATCCAAGGAGCCTCTCTTCTGGCGCAAAATCGACATGCGCAACGATGGTGATCTTGATGACTGTGACTACGAGTCCATGTTCAGCCACATCGTTGATCGGAGCTCCGGTAATGTCGTCGATATCAATATCGAGCACTTCAGCACCGACCAACTACTCACCTTTATCACCAGAAGGTACTTCATTTATTCCTATCAAACGCTAGGGCTTTAGAAATTTGAAATATTTTTCGCTCAATTTCGGAGTATTATTATTCTGTGGTGTTTGTTATGTGATGATTAAACTGGTTATAAGGCTTCTATTGATGTAGATTAGTCATAATCTGTGGATGTGTCGATTGCGCACATTTCTTTGGGCATTTGTTCACTGTCATATAGTTCTAAGTACAGAGATATATGTTGGATTTTATGCATTTGAATCTTAAGGAGTTATTATGTTGATTTAGAGTTTTGCAGGCGGATTTTCTGTTTTTGTGCAACAGCTAACATGTGTATGTAATACTTGTCGATAGTGCGAGTACAGTCAGGCGCATCCGACTATTTTCTTGCGATGAGGTGTCAGATGAGGGATTGAGTAGAATGGCTTCGAAACTGCGGTTGTTGGAGGAACTTGACATTTCATTGTGCGCTGGTATCTCACATGAAGCTGTAAAAGCGGTTGGGCGCTCTTGCCCTCTTTTGAAGTCATTCAAATTCAACAAGGAGTGGTGCAGATTCTCTGATGATGAGTCTGACTCTGATGAGTATGGGTCTGACTTTGATGTGCATGACTTTGATGATAGTGATGACGATTATGCACATGCTCCTTTTGCTCGTGCTCCTGTTGTTCATGCTCCTGTTGCTCATGCTCGTGTTAGAAAAGATGACAATGTAGATGCACTTGCTATAGCAGGAACGATGCAAGATTTACACCACCTCCAGCTTTATGGGAATAAGCTTACAAATGATGGCTTGAGAAAAATTCTTGATTG
The DNA here is from genome assembly GCF_958449725.1 of Rosa rugosa. Classification (NCBI taxonomy): domain Eukaryota; kingdom Viridiplantae; phylum Streptophyta; class Magnoliopsida; order Rosales; family Rosaceae; genus Rosa; species Rosa rugosa. Next base: position 10,109 of record NW_026908904.1, on the reverse strand, counting down.
TTGTCCTCATCTTGAGTCACTTGATCTGCGCCTTTGCTTCAATCTCAATATGGGGATAGATTTAGAAACAAGATGTGCTGAACGGATTAAAAGGTTGTGGCTTCCCCATGATTCCATAGAGGGAAAAGAATTTACCGCTAGATCAGATGGGTACTGCTTTAAATGGGTTGAACTCCCAGATAACATTACTATGTCGATACTGTCACGGCTTGGAACAATTGATATCCTGGAGAGTGCTCAGAAGGTATGCATGAAGTGGCGCAAAATCTGCAAGGAACTGAAGTGGAACACCATAGACATGCGCAATGATAGTGCTCCTGACATTACCTTCGACTTAGAGAAGATGTGCCGCCATGTTGTGGATCTTAGTTGTGGTAATTTGGTTGATGTGAATGTTGAGGACTTTATCTCGGATGAGCTCCTAGAGTATATCACTGATAGGTATGTAGTTTGCTGCTTTTATTATTGTTTTGGTTTCTTAGTATTAAGCTGCAAGTCGGACATGGAATTTTATTTATCTAGTTTCATAGTTTGTATAGGTTTAAATGTTTAATTAATAAGTTTACTAGGAGGTGCTATTCTAGATATTCTTCACTGTGTTTGTGTGTGCAATATTTCATTGCAGATGGATTTGTGCATTTAGGTGAGTGGATCACTAAAAGTGGATTCCATTTGTAATGATTAAACTGGTGGAATGGCATATATTTGGTATGATTCATTAGACGTCTTATCAACTTGTGAAAGAGTTAGAGGTGATCAATTCTGTGGAGGTGTAAATGGCATGATTTAGAAGAAGATAAAAAAAAAAATCAGGAAATATTTTGTAATAGGACTACTAACCTCTGAAGTCATCCCTGTATCCTTCTATATTAAAGTAATATAGTATATATGAAGTGAATCATATCGAAAGGACTTAATTCTTACTGTTGAGGGAAAGCTTAATGTTTTTAAGAGGGAGCCCAGTTTGAAAAGAAAATAGCAAATAATATATTGTCTATGTTCATTATTAATTATTTGGTATTCTCTTTTTGAACCCGGTTCCTTCTTAAATCTGTAGGATGCTCCAAAGTTTTTGAAGGAATGTGATTGAATCTGAAAGATGCAAGAAATAATTTTTGCAATGAGCTGTTACCCATTGTATCCTGTTTTTGTTTGTGGTTAATTGGTTATTATTTACCTCTAGAATATATATTTTTTGCTGTTAAGTTAATTAGTTATTGTCTTTGATCCTCTCTAGCGAAAGTGCTGGGAGAAGTGTTACAGAACTTGAAATAGATAGCACATGAAAACAGAGTATCCCTCCCTGTAAACTCATAAGACATTGTGGACTGTAGATCTTCTAGGATGTCCTAGAGCTTCTGTTTTCTTTGATATTGTTCCCCACACCCACACACATGTACATATATCTTTGAATTTATGTCAGTTCAGTATGTGTATTTCTGCCTTGTTGCAACTGGTTTACACATTCCTCTTCAACTTTTGTAGTTCGAGTGGAATCAGACGCCTGCGACTTGTGTGTTCTTATTACATATCAGATGAGGGATTGATTGAAGTTGCATCAAAACTTCCGCTGTTAGAGGATCTTGACATCTCATTATGCGGAAATCTGTCTCATAAACCTGTGAAAGTGCTTGGGCACTCTTGCCGTCTTTTGAAATCATTCAAATTGAATAAAGAATGGCACAAATATTCAGACAACTTCTTTGAAGAGATTATTGATGATGAAGGTCCTTGGAGTAAAGATGACGATGCACTTGCTATTGCAGGAACGATGCATGGTTTATACCACCTGCAGCTTTTTGGGAATCAGCTGACCAATGATGGCTTAAAGGCAATTCTTGATGGTTGTCCTCATCTTGAGTCACTAGATCTTCGCTATTGTTTCAACCTTAATCTGGAGGGAGATTTGGGAAGAAGATGCACTGAACAAATTAAAAGATTGTTGCTTCCCAAAGATTCAATTGCTGGATATGGATTTCTGCCTTCTACCGATTGGCAAGCTCCCAGATCACCCAAATATAATGGAGGTTGGGGCTGGGACCCTTTTGATGATTATTGATATGCTTTTCTCTTGGTTATGAGGATTGTGAATTGTCATGTGGGATTGATGAAGTGACACCCTCTAGCTGCTGAAATACCTGGGAGAATTAATTTAAAGGGGAAAAGAAACTTCATCAATCCAACTGGTTTAGACCTCCTCTTCGACAGGCGTAGTTCTGGGATGGTATTTCAAGACCTTTTGAATTTTGTGGTTACAGCTGTGGCTGTAGGCACTTTCCTTGGGAAGGAAATGAGACCTGTGTTTTCTTTAGTGCTGATTCCTTTTGTAGTTTTCTGTCATCTCTTCCTTGGATGCTTTGCAGACTGTTTAATGTTAAGTTTTCTATTCCATCATGAAAGATTTAACTAGATTTCATATAATTTGGCATATTTAGCTTTTAGACGTTGCCTGTATATTTAGTTTATTCTGGATGATGAAATGTTTTATGTCTACAGTTCTATTGGTGACATATACTCTTATGCTCATTAGTCATGACTAAATCTGTTCTGTTTTGTTCTCTGAATATCTACCAGTTCAAGCCCCAAATGATATAGCTTTATAAAATAACTATGCTTTTGATTTTTAATTTTTGAAGAACAGTGATAATTCTTGTTTGTTTCTTTTACTAATTTTGAATTGTTTGCTAATATTGATAATCTCTGTTTGAGATTTCATCGCACTAAATTTTTTAAATTTTTGAAGAGTAGTGTTAATTTTTCTTTTTTTCTTACTAATTTTCATTATTTGCTAATAGTTTTAATCTCTGTTCGAGATTTTTTTTGGAATAATCTCTGCTCAGGATTTTATCCCACTGAGTTTGACTCAATTATAATTTATTGAGAAATCAAATTTTTTCTTCTTTCTTTTTTCTCAACCAAATAAAAGAATTTTGGCGGAGCAGGCCTCTCAGTTAGACTGGGTTTCAAACTCCTTTAGAAAAAAATTTAAAAAAAAAAGAACTTTGGCGCCAAAAGCCCATGGGCCTAGAAGAAACCAAAGTAGTCCTGCCCAACACTCCAAAGTCCAAACACAGCATTCAAAACGTCTCACCCGCTCAATCCTCCTCCATTTCACAACTGAAACTCTCAAAACCAAACAGTGAAACCCTAAACCCCACAATCACAAATTCACAATGGCCAAATCCTCCCGAAGACGCAAGAGAATCTGCCGAAACTGGACGGAGCTCCCTGAGAAAGCTATGGCGTCGATACTCTCACGGATCGACGGAGCTCCCTGAGAAAGCTACGGCGTCGATACTCTCACGGCTCGGAGCGATCGAGATCCTGGAGAGCGCTCAGAAAGTGTGCATGAAATGGCGCAAACTCTGCAAGGACCCTTTCATGTGGAGCAAGATTGACATGCGAAACGATGGTGAGATTAACTATGACTTGGAGGAGATGTACGTGCCGCCACGCCGTTGATCGGAGCTCCGGTTATCTTGTTGATATTAACATCGAGTACATCGGCACCGATGAGCTGCTCGAATACGTCACTGAAAGGTACTAATCTTTTTGTTGGATATTGTGATTTATGTCTGGAGAGCAGTTCAATTTATCTATGTATCATGTATGATGTTGATTTTCCGGAGTTGTTCTTCATTCTCTGTTATAAATTGTAAAACCATGGAATGGGGGTCTGGTGATTTAACTGGGTAAAACTACTTTCTTTCTCATTCGCAAAGTGTTAATGTCCGCAGTGTCACCTGTCATGTATTGGTTAAACTGGTTACATAAGGCAGCCATTGTTTTTTTGAGTAAAATGACTCCACCGTTACATTTATACTTAAAAGATGTTTGAGGTTTGAATTTGACCCATTTCGAAGCCATACCTGTAAAAACCTCTAATTTTACAATGTTATATGTGTATTGGACAGTTTTATCTGTGGTTTGTTTTCTATGAATACAGAAGTTGTAATGTTGTAAGGCTGCAGATAATGGGGGATATAGTCTAATGTCATTCAAAGCATGCATATTTACTGTTTATATATATGGGGGTAGGGTTCATCTAGTCACTCGGTCACCAAGGGATATTTCTGTGAGCATTTGTTCTCTCTGATATCATTCAAAGCACGTGAATATTTACATTCATTTGCATCTAGGGTAGTGTTCACGTGGTCACTTTTGGATTTAATATCAAGATTGAGATTAAATGATTATATGTGTAATAATCTAACTCTTGATATTAAAGTCCAATGATAAGTGTTTACGTTTAATATTATGTTGATGTTGAATTTCTTAGACTTCATTTATGTATGTTTAACAACTTACATAGTTATCTAACGCCTTTCTTAGTTCGCGTGGAATCAGACGCCTCCGCCTATTATATTGTGATGACATATCTGATGGGGGATTGAGTAAAGTGGCTTCAAAACTTCCGTTGTACGTTGGAGGAACTTGACATTTCTCTATGTCAGAATATCTCGCATAAAGCTGTGGAAATGGTTGGGAGCTCTTGCCCTCTTTTGAAATCATTCAAGTTCAACAAAGAGTGGTGTCAGTTCTCACATGATGGACGTGGACCTTATGAGTTTCATTTCAGTAATCATTATCCACGTATTCTTAAAGCTTACCGGAAAAGAAATCAAGTAACTTTTCATGGGATTTTAGATTACGATGCAGAGGCACTTGCTATAGCAGGAACCATGCATGGTTTACGACACCTCCAGCTTTTTGGGAATAAGTTGACAGATGATGGCTTGAGAAGTATTCTTGATTGTTGTCCTGATCTTGGCTCACTTGATCTGCGCCATTGTTTCATTCTTAATATGGAGGGAGATTTGAGAAGAATATGTGATGAACGAATTGAGAAATTGTGGCTTCCCCATGATTCCACTGAGGGCAAAGAATTTGTTGCTAGATCTGAAGCTTATTGCTTTAAATGGACAGAACTCTCAGACGATGTTACAGCGTTGATACTGTCTTAGCTGGGAGGGATTGACATCCTCACCTCCGCTCAGAAGGTCTGTTCGAAGTGGTTCTGAATCTGCAAGGACCTGCTTATGTGGCGCACCATTGACATGTGCAATAATTTTGATATTAACAACTACAAGCCCTTCTTCTTCCATGAGTTGTGCGAACATGCAATTGAACGTAGCTGTGGTAAGATGGTCGATATCAATGTTGAGAACTTTGGAACCAATGACGTCCTTAAATATCATATCGCTGAGAGGTATTTCATTATCACCGGTTTTGGATTATTAATAATAATGATAAGTCTGTAGTACTACATTTTAACATGATTCTGGGGAAGTCTGTTACTTTATTTTTAGTTGTTTGGTCTAGATGTTGCTGAATGTTTGATTGGTCTTGCTTAGTATTCTCCTTATGTTGATTGGCTGTTAACAATTACTACTAAACTGAATTTGCCTCAAATTCTAATTAAAATTTTTTCTTGGATAGCTTAGAAAGAAGTTGTGCTCTGGGGTTCAATCTAAAAGACATTTTAACTGCTAAAGTGTATTAGAAATTTGAAATTACATCAGCATGTTAAAAGATGAATGTACAATGCTTCAGTGTTTATTTCCTTATCGAAAAGTTTTTGCGGTAGGCATGAGTAACTCATTCACATCATACATAGGTATAAATATCCTCCGCAATGTTGACAAACTTTTAAATTTTTTCCATCTCGTGTGTAATTCTTTGGAATTAAAACTGATATATTCATTTCTGAACTTGCAACAGTTCTACTGGACTCAAACGCCTCAGGTTAGTGACTTCTTGTAGAATAACAGATGAAGGATTTCGTGAAGTGGCTTCAAAATTTCCGCTGTTGGAGGACCTTGACCTTTCAATACATGAGGATATCTCACATGAAACTCTAGCATTGGTTGGACGCTCATGCCCTCTTCTGAAATCATTGAAATTTAACAAAAGGTGGTTTGATGAAGGCCGATATAATAACCGGTACAAGCTTGAGCGGAATGACTGTGCACTTGCTATAGCAGGGACGATGCATGGTTTACACCACCTCATGCTTTTTAGGAATACACTGACTAATAAAGGTTTGTGTGCCATTCTTGATGGTTGTCCTCATCTTGAGTCGCTTGATATGCGCCAGTGTTTTAATCTTAGATTGGGAGGAAAGGTGGGAAGAAGATGCGCTGAGCAAATTAAAGAACTGCGGCTTCCCCATGATTCTGTCGATGACATTGACCCATCATATCAATTTGTCTTTGATCAGTAGGGATTTTGTTCTTGGGATAGAGATGTATTCATGTAGAGTTGGAAACTTTGTGTCCTTTTATGCTTTACATGGTGCTGTTTGTTCAGTAGACAAATGTTAGTTTCACATTTTCCTCATGGTAATATGATCACTACATACATTTATGTTATTACTACAACGATTTAGCTATATGATAATTCCCATTTCTTATTCAATAAAATATATATGATGATGATCTATTTTCTCTATTATATATACATGGCTTCTTTTGTCATTCTCAATTTCTCATGATGACAGTTAAATCATTATTTCTTTGGAGCGATGATAATCATCTTCATTTCAGCCTTGTACCGGAATCTTTGCTATTGTGGTCGTCATCGAGGAAAAATGCCTATATTTTCACTTTGTACTGTCTTAATGATTAGAAAACCATGAATGCATGAAAAAAAAAAACAAACGGTTTATTTGACCGAGTTGTGGATGCTCACACAATATGTCAAATAAAACTGAAAATGGTGATATGAGAGAGTTCAAGTACATGACATCTAAAGAGAGTTCAAGAAACAATTTCTCTTCTCCACGCAGAAGTTTATATAAAGAGCAAAGTGAGTACGAAGGTTGGAAGTTCTGATCGTCATTCGTTTGGTCTCATATGAACTGTGTTGTCGGTCCCGGCAGCAGATTTTGATTTCGTGTTTTTTTTTTTTTTTTATCAAATCAAACAACTCATATAGAGTAACTAGCTTATTGTGAGTCAAACTCACGACCTCCCATTTACAAAAGAAAAATTTATGCCACTACACCAAATGGTACTGGATATTTTGATTTTGTTTTTGGTCCTAATTATGGAGTACATTGATCCCGATTCGGATAATGTCAAAGCCAGTGGGTGAGACCATAACAGTTACAAGTCATAACAGCATAATGAGTAGAAGGTTTTGCATGGTGGCCATTGCTATCCACACCCATTGTGCAAGAAAAGTAACCAAGTCCCTTTGCATTCCTTTTTAAAGGAGGAATCTCCTTGTTTCTGTTGGTTTCTCCGGTGTAGCCTAACAGAATGCAGTAGCCATTGACGGACAAGAAGATGAATTCGGGACCTTGTCAAAGGAAATACACAGCATCAGAGGTACAGATTGAGTTGGTCGGTTTATCCATCTCTGATGCTTAAGTAAGGCTATGTATGTAATTTGATAGAGTAACAGTAAAACATTTAGAAGTTATTACCTTTGTGAAAGTGGTTGAGCTTTATTTATATACTCCCAGCAAGGGAAGGGTTTTTCCATATCTTCGATGTGGGATGCGGTTCCCCAATTTGACAGGTTTTGGGGATGGTTCTGATGCATACCGGGCTGAGTGTTGCTCTGAATCACTCTAGGTGCCGCCCTTTGTGGAGACCACCTGGCTAGGTATTGGTCCGTCCCCTGAACCTGGCATTTGGGTAATCCTACGGGGTCTGGTACTAGTATGAAGATTATGTGACAGTCCAAAGTATGTGCTGGTATGTACACTCCTTATTAAGACATTCATGAGTTCAGTAACAATGAATGATGAGACTGAGAATGAAGGTGTCAGGATGTAACTATATATGATGAGATCGAGAATGAAAGCTTGATATAGTTGCAAGTGTTTTGTAGGATAAAATGAAAATTAAGTATTATCTCCAATGGTAATTTTGTATTAGAGTATACTTTAGTCTTGGTTTAATAAATGAGGTATACGTAAGGTAAATAACATATTTAGTAGAGTGGCAATAGCCGTATTTTAATAAAATCATTAAAAAAAGTAAAGAAATTATTAAAAATTCAGTCAAATTATGATTATTGAATTCATTAAACTAAGTTAAAGTCAGTATATATGGGTTTTAAAAGATTGTATTTAGTTTTTATAATTCTAATGAATTTTGCAGAATTTATGGATTCTATTGCTGGGAGTATATAAATTATGATTATTGAATTCATTAGAATTATAAAAACTAAATACAATCTTTTAAAACCATCTAAATTGAATTCTTTCAGTAATTTATGTTGCTTGTGATATCTTTTAGACAATTGTTTTATTTGATTTCTTTTAGGCGATTGAAATTGGTACCCATCTTTTAGAGATAACACCCCCCTCCATGAGTAATTTTTCAACCAACATGTGCATGGACTGAGAGTGGTTTGTAACTTTGTATTACGAGGGCGTCGAGGGGTGCTAGTTTCAACCCCCTTTTTGATCCCTTTATGTTCAAAAATACAATTGGGGAGAAAAATTGCCTCCCAAATATCTATGGGCCGATTTCTCAAAAAAAAAGAAAAAATATCTATGGGCCGATAGCCCAAAAAAATAAAAAAAACATTGCCCAAATTAGGCATTATCGGGCCCAAAATCACTCAGACCCCCAATTTGAAAGCGAGCACCCGCTCACTTGCTCTCTCATTTCCCAAGAAATACCTTTTGCTCTCCCCGAACACTGAAACCCTAAATCCCGCCATGAGCGTATCCTCTCATGGAACCACCCCTGGACGAAAGAGGATCTCCCGAAACTGGACGGAGCTTCCTGATAATGCTACCGCTTCGATCTCACGGCTCGGAGCGATCGAGATCCTGGAGAGCGCTCAGAAAGTGTGCATGAAATGGCGCAAAGTCTGCAAGGACCCTCTCATCTGGCGCAAGATTGACATGCGCAACGATGGCGATCTCGAAGACATGGACTACGACTTGGAGGAGATGTTCCGCCACGCCGTTAATCGGAGCTCTGGTAATCTGGTCGATATTAACATTGAGTACTTCGGCACCGATGAGCTGCTTGAGTATATCACTGATAGGTATGAACTTGTTTGTGTTGGATGTTTTGATCTGTTTAGAATTTCTTGGTGAGTTTGATTGGATTTTTTGTCTCGGGGTTCCAAATAGTTGGAAGGGGGTTTTCATAGTTGTAGTAGAAAAGAATACTTTGATTGAGGGTTTTCAATAATGTATTCTATTCATCCCACAAAGGGGTATATATACAAGGACAAGAGGAGTAGTCTAACCCTAATAGGAAACAATCATTCCTATAATTACATGATAACCTAAATAAATAAGAATCATAATTACATAAGATTTACAGCTATTCTACACTCCCCCTCAAGTTGGTGCATAGATATCTATCATGCCCAACTTGTCAACTGAGCTGTCGAATATCTTCCTGGACACTCCTTTAGTAAGAACATCAGCTAACTGCTCTTCTGAGTTTACAAATGGAAAACGAATAACCTTTCTGTCAAGATTTTCTTTAATAAAATGACGGTCAACCTCCACATGCTTTGTCCTATCATGCTGAACTGGATTATGTGCAATCTCAATTGCAGCTTTATTATCACAATGCAAATCCATAGGTTGTTTAAGCTTGTAACCTAGATCTTTCAGGACATTACGAATCCATAACATTTCACAGACTCCATGTGCCATACCTCGAAATTCAGCTTCTGCACTTGATCTGGCCACAACTTTCTGTTTCTTGCTACGCCAAGTGACAAGGTTCCCTCCTACAAAAGTGAAGTACCCAGATGTAGAACGCCTGTCAGTTTTATCACCAGCCCAATCTGCATCTGTGTATCCCCCAACTTCCAATTCATCCTTTTTCTCAAATAGTAATCCTTTACCTGGCGCCATCTTCAAATACCTCAAAATCTGAAAAACTGCATCCATATGTTCTTCACTAGGACAATGCATAAACTGACTGACAACACTCACAGCATAAGCAATATCAGGTCTAGTATGTGAAAGATAAATCAACCTTCCTACAAGACGTTGATACCTTCCTTTATCAGTTGGAATTTGATCAGGATAAATGGCAAGTCTGTGATTCATCTCAATGGGTGTCTCAATTGGACTGCAGTCCAGCATCCCCGTTTCAGTAAGTAAGTCAAGAACATACTTC